>NC_037688.1:14856521-14894270 GCF_003255815.1 Theropithecus gelada | reverse complement strand
TTCTTTCTTTCTTTCTTTCTTTCTTTCTTTCTTTCTTTCTTTCTTTTCTTTCCTTTCTTTCTTCTTTCTTTCCTTCTTTTCTCTCTTTCTTTCTTTTACTTTTCCCTCCCTCCCTCTTTCTTTCTTTTTCCCTTCCCTTCCCTTCCCTTCCTTTCTTTCAACAGAGTCTTGCTCTGTCACCCAGGCTGAAGTGCAGTGGCATGATCTTGGCTCACTGCAACCTCCACCTCCCAGGTTCCAGCAACTCTCTTGCCTCAGCCTCCCGAGTAGCTGGGATTACAGGCACCCACCACCATGCCCAGCTAATTTTTGTATTTTTAGTAGAGGCAGGATTTTGCCATGTTGGCCAGGCTGGTCTTGACTCCTGACCTCAAGTGATCTACCTGCCTTGGCCTCCCAGAATGCTGGGATTACAGGCATGAGCCACTGCGCCTGGCATGTGTCCCTTAGAGGAATGTCTTCAAGGTTTGTTTGTGTCTAGGCTGTGTCCGTACTTCATTCCCTTATACACCTGTACCGCATTGTATTGGTCTCTTCACCCATCCGTGGGCGTCTGGGCTGTCTGCCATCTCATTCACTCTTCACAGCCACCCTCGGGGTGCCTTGGTTGCCCTGCTTTATAGGTCAAACAGTGAGGCAGAGAGAAGTGAAGCTACAAGCTCCAGGTCACATAGGGACAGAAAGCCAGGATTTGAGTTCAGGAAGTTGGGCTCAGAGCTGGTCTCAGCTTCTGAGAATACTGGAGTCAGAGGACAAGAGGCTTGGGGCACAGAAGCTCACCCTCTCTCACAGGGGAGACAGCTCCTGGGGAAGGGGACCTCTGGGACAGGGAGGGGCAGGATAACCTGCACCCTCTCCTGCCTCTGTAATCATAACCTGCAAAACCTTGTCGTGGACGAGAATGCAAACCCTGTGTGAATTTTTAAGCAGACTTTGCTTTTTGGAAGAGTTTTAGATTTTCAGAGAAACTGAACAAGGTTCCCATATACAACCCATACTCAGTTTCCATTACTATTATTATTATTATTGTTATTATTATTGAGACAGGGTGTCACTCTGTTGCTCAGGCTGCAGTGCAGTGGCATGATCCTGGCTTACTGCAGCCTCAACCTCCCGGCTCAAGCGATCCTCCTGTCTCAGTCTTCTGAGTAGCTGGGGCTACAGGTATGTGCCACCACGCCTGGCTAATTTTTAAAAATTTTTTGTAGAGCTGGGGCTCTCACTATGTTACCCAGGCTGGTCTCGAACTCCTGAGCTCAAGAGATCCTCCTGCTTCAGCCTCCCAAAGTGCTGGGATTACAGGCATAAGCCACCACCCCTGGCCTCATTATGAACATCTTGCATTCATACGGTATATTTGTTACAATTAATGAATCAATGTGGATACATTACTAAAATCCATGGTCATTCAGATGTCCTTAGTTTTTACCTAATATATTTTTCCTGTTCCAGGATCCCGTCAAGTATCTATCACATTTGGCAAGGCATGGTGACTCATGTGTGTAATCCCAGCACTTTGGGAGGCCAAGGCAGGTGCATTGCTTGAATCCAGGAGTTCGAGACCAGCCTGGGCAACATGGCGAAATACCGTCTCTAAAAAAAATACAAAAATTAGCTGTGCATGGTGGTGCATGCCTGTAGCCCCAGCTACTTGGGAGGCTGAGATGGATGGGAGGATCACTTGTTCAAGGCTGCAGTGAGCTGTGATTGTGCCACTGTACTGCAGCCTAGGTGACAAAGCGAGACCGTATCTCAAAAAAAAAAAAAAAAAAAAAAAAAATCACATTTAGTTGTCACATCTCCTTGTGGCTGTGACAGTTTCTCAGGCTTCTTTTGTTTCTGATGGTCTTGACAGGTTTGAGGAGCAGTGGTCACGTATATTGTAGGATGCCGTTCTGTTGGGATCTGTCTGATGTTTTTCTTTTCTTTTTTCTTTTTCTTTTTTTTTTTTTTTTTTTTTTGAGATGGAGTCTCACTCTGTCACCCTGGCAGGAGTGCAATGGCGCGATCTCGGCTCACTGCAACCTCCGCCTCCCGGGTTCAAGTGGTTCTCCTGCCTCAGCCTCCTGAGTAGCTGGGATTACAGGTGCATGCCACCCTGCCTGGCTAATTTTTGTATTTTTAGTAGAGACAGGATTTCACCATGTTGTCCAGGCTGGTCTCAAACTCTTGACCTCAAGAGATCCTCCTGCTTCAGCCTCCCAAAGTGCTCGGGTTACAAGCGTGATCCACCGCGCCTGGTCTGATGTTTACCTTGTACTGGCGTTACGGGCTGTTGTGAAAAGGGTCACGGAGGTAAAGTGCCATTTCATCCCATCATATGCAGGATGCCCACTATCAACATAATTCATGACAGCTGATGTGACCTCGATCACCTGACTGAGGTCGTATTTGTCCGATTTCTCCACTGTGAAGTTAATTCTCCCTGCTCCTCCTTCCTGTGCTGTACTCTTTGGAAGAAGGTCACTAAGGCAGCCTGGAGTTGTGTGTGCCCTCCTGTAGGGTGGAGAATCTACACAATTCATTTGGGGTTCTTCTGCATGGAAGATTTGTCTCTTATTTCCCGTTTATTTTCATTTTTATTTATATGTTTATTTTATTTATATATTTACTTATTTTGAGACAGGGTCTCACTCTGTTGCCCAGGCTGGAGTGTGGTGGCGAGATCACAGCTCACTGCAACCTCCATCTCCCAGGCTCAAGCAATCCTCCCACTCCGGCCTCCCAAGTAACTGGAACTACAGGCGTGCCCCACCATGCCCGGTTAATTTTTGTATTTTTGGTAGAGACATGGTTTCATCACATTGCCTAAGCTGGTTTCAGACTCTTGGACTCAAGTGTTATCTGCCCGCCTTGGCCTCTCAAAGTGCTCTCCCATTTATTAACATGAATGTATTCAATCATCTATGTTAGTATAGACTCATAGACACTTATTTTATACTTTGGGCTATAATTTGATGCTTACTTTATTTATTTTGTTGCTCAAGTTGCTCCATCTTTGGCCCCGGGGGCTCTTTCAGTTGGTTCCTGCATCCCTTTGTCATATTCCTATCAAAGTGGGTTTTCTCCCTTTTTTGGTCCCCATGTGAACGTTCAAAGATAAAACACGAGCTTTTCAGTACATTTCCACCTTGCTGTGACAACCCAAACTGGGGCCAGGACTAGGGTAAGGCAAGTGCCTGACAAAATTTAAGGGGTGCCAGAAAAACTTAGTAGTCACCATTTAAAAATCAAAATTATGGACTGGGCATGGTGGCTCACGGTAATGCCAGCACTTTGGGAGACCAAGGCGGGTGGATCATTTGAGCCCAGGAATTTGAGACCAGCCGCCAACATGGTGAAACCCTGTCTCCACTAAAAATACAAAAATAGCCAGGTGTGATGGCAGACACCTGTAATCCCAGCTACTCGGGAGGCTGAGGCAGGAGAATCACTTCAACCTGGGAAGCGGAGGTTGCAGTGAGCCGAGATTGCACCACTGAACTCTAGCCTGGACAGCAGAGTGATACTCTGTCTCAAAAAGAAAAAAACAATCAAAATTATGGACTCAAATGAATATTTGCACACCCATGTTCATAGCAGCATTTTTCATAGTAGCCAAAAGTGGAAGCAACGCAAGCGTCCATCAATGATGAGTGGATAAACAACACGTACTATATCCACACAACAGAATATTATTCATCCTTTAAAAGGAAGGGAATTCTGACACACGCTACAATGAGGATGAACCTTCAGGACATTATACCAAGTAAAATGAACCAGTTACAATAAGACAAATACTGTATGATTCCACTTATATGAGGTATCTAGAGTAGTCATATTTAAGAGCCAGAAAGTAGAATGGGCAGGGTGTGGTGGCTCAGACCTGTTATCTCAATGCTTTGGGAGGCTGAGGTGGGAGGATCACTTGAGGCCAGGAATTTAAGTCTGGCTTGGGCCATGCAGCAAGACCCCATCTTTCCAAAAAATAAGTAAATTAGCAGAGTGTGGCGGCCTGTGCCTATAGTCTCAGCTACTCAGGAGGCTGAGGTGGAAAGATCCCTTGAATCCAGGAGTTTGAGGCTACAGTGAGCTGTGATTGCACCACTGCACTCCAGCATGGACAACAGAGGGACACTGTCTCTAATAATAATAATAATGGAATGAAGGTCCACCAGAGGCTGGAGGAAGAGAGAACAGGGAGTGAGTTCATATTTAATGGTAATAGAGTTTCAGTTGTTCAGGGTGAAAAGAGTTCTGGAGATGGGTTATATAATAATGTGAATGTATTAAATGCCACAAAACTGTACACTTTTCAATTTTATGTTATATATATTTTCCTATAATAAAAAAATCAAAATTAATGCAAAAGATCTATAATGGACAAAGTATCAGAATCTTAAGTAAACATTGAATCAGTATTACTAATTTTCTCATTTGCTTCCATGTCCAACAAGGCCTGTTGCGGCCCTGTTGCTGAGCCGGTTCCACGTCAGAGCAGGGTGACAGCCCGCTGACCCCAAGTTCCTCCTCCATCCACTCAGTCATGCCAAAATCACGCCTTCAGAGGATAAGCCCAGAGAGAGGAATCTGTGGCAGAGCTGAACCCAGAACCCTGGTGGAAAAATTCCCACCCTAGGCGGGTGTGGTGGCTCACGCCTGTAATCCCAGCACTTTGGGAGGCTGAGGCAGGCAGATCAGTTGAGGCCAGGAATTCCAGACCAGCCTGGCCAACATGGCGAAACCCTGTCTCTACTAAAAATATAAAACTTAGCTGGGCTTGGTGCTGTGTGCCTGTAATCCCAGCTACTAGGGAGGCTGAGGCAGGAGAATGGCTTGAACCTGGGAGGTGGAGGTTGCAGTGAACCAAGATCACACCATTGCACTCCAGCCTGGGTGAGACTGGGTCTCAAAAAAAAAAAAAAAAAAAAAAAAAGAAAGAAAGAAAGAAAATAAAAATTCCCACCTTACCAATACGGGGATTCCATCCATCTAAGCTTGGCCGTATGCATCAAGTATTTAATTAATAGCAAGAACTAGCTAATCAATTCCTCTCCTGACAGTGAGTGTTGATAGTGAAGAAGGGAAGATGAATGTGGGGATTAGGTAGGAGGAAATGGGGTACTGTCAAGATGAAAATAAACTTAGGGTGGAGAGGCTGGGGCAAAAGACAGGCCCAACATTATGATTTGCCCCAGTGAGGGGACTTTGTGCCTGGTGATTTGGGGTGGCAGGGTTTCTACCCAGGCCTGATGGGAGCTCGGATTAAAAGCATCTGTGACCTGAGGAAGGCCATTGCTCTGTGGCCTGCTCCCCTAACTCTTTTGCAGAAAGTCCCAGGCTGAGATGGGGGATGGTTGTAATGACCCCTCCTAGAAATCCTGGCTCTGTCCTGCAGAGGTGGGGCCCAGGGATCAAGACGCCTCTAGGTTCAAGAGAGAGGCAGAATGAGGGGTCAGCCAGCTGGGGCAGGAAGGCTTCACTCTGGGCTGCAAGGAGAGACCTTTCGCCTTGACTGGAAGGACGTGAGGAGCCTGTGGCCTCCTGTTTGCAACCAAGGGCTGAGGGAGGGGCCGGGCATTCCTGCCATAGGTCAATGACCTGGAGAAATGCATGCTTGAGGACAGAGCTCAGATCATTGTCCCAGCGCAAACCCTGGTGGGTTGTCAGGTTTGGAGCTTCTTAAGTTCCAAGAGGCAGTCTCATGCAGTTCGAGGAGGGCTGGAGAAGCCTGGTCTGCTCATGGGAGTCTATTGTTAAGTTTTCGGAATTTTGTGAGCCAGTTATTAAACACAGCTATTATTAAAAACAAAATTATAGGCTGGGCATGATGGCTCACATCTGTAATCCCAGCACTTTGGGAGGCCGAGATGGTGGATCACTTGAGGTCAGGAGTTCAAGACCAGCCTAGCCAATATGGCAAAACCCTGTGTCTACCAAGAATACAAAAAAATTAGTCGGGTATAGTGGCTCACACCTGTAATTCCAGCTACTCGTGAGGCTGAGGCATGAGAATTGCTTGAGCCCAGGAGGCAGAGGTTGCAAAGGGCTGAGATCATGCCATTGCACTCCAGCCTGGGCAACAGAGGGAGGTTCTGTCTTAAAAAAATAATAAAATAAAATAGGCTGGGTGCCATGGCTCACGCTTGTAATCTCAGCACTTTGGGAGACCAAGGCGGGAAGATCGTTTGAGCCCAGAAGTTGGAGATCAGCCTGGGGAACATAGGGAGACCCTGATCTGTGCAAAAAATAAAAACAAAATTAGCCGGGCATGGTGGCACATCCCTGTGGTCGCAGTTACTTAGGAAGCTGAGGTGAACAAAGTTAACACTCAAAACTCATCACTTGTGAATTACTTTGCTACAGTGTATTATTATTATTTATTTATTTATTTATTTATTTTTATTGGGCAGCCTCCTGAGTCAAAGTAGGCTCAGAGACTTGCCAGCATACTATTATTGATGCTCTGTGGTTATTGATATTGACTGGATCTGTATAGTGGAAATGGCTATACTATGGAATTGTGTGCTACTGTGTATTTCTTACCAATTTTGCATTCAGTGGCATCACATTCGTAGCTTCAAGTTGGCTATGGTGGGAGGTAAATATGTGTGGTATAAATTGGCAAAGAAATTGGCAAAGGCTACAGATTGGGATTCCTGCCTGGCCCCCCAAGAGCTGGTTGTTAAACTTTTACCAGCACACCACTGAGTCAGAGTCTAGAAAGCAGGCTTTGTCCAGGTTCTGCCCTGCTAGCTCAACTGGCTCTCAAAGCTTTGCTCCACCAACCGGCCTATGGCTTCTTCCACTCACCAATTCTCCCTTTTGCCTTCTAAGGCCACCTCTTCCAGGAAGTTTCCCCTGATTTCTTTGCCTGGACTTCTAAAATTATTTCATTGCTAGGCGTGGTGGCTCACACCTGTAATCCCAGCAGTTTGGAAGTACGAGGTGGGCAGATCACTTGAGGTCAGGAGTTAGAGACCAGCCTGGTCAACATGGCGAAACCCCGTCTCTACTACAAATACAAAGATTAGCTGGACGTGGTAGCGCGCGCCTGTAATCCCAGCTACTTGGGTGGCGGAGGCAGGAGAATCGCTCTGCCAGGATTCAGGTTGCAGTGAGCCGAGATCATGCCCTTGCACTCCAGCCTGGGTGACAGAGGGAGACTCCATCTCAAAAGAAATAAATAAATAAATTAGTTCTTTCTTCCCTCTTCTGTCCATATTCATACAGAATAATCTCCACATCTCAAAATTCCTAACTTAATCACACCTGCAAAATCCTTTTTCCCCCACCTATAAGATAACATTCCCCAGGTTCCAAGGATTAGGATGGAGCTATGTTTTGGGGGAGGGAGAGTGGAGCCATTATTCTGCCTACCACAGGAGTGTAATATGATCCCATTTCTATAACGCAGATAAAGACGACAAAACTCCAGACTTTGATTACATGTAGACAGGCCTGTAGAGGATTACTTGGAAGGACATGTACTAAATTGTGAACTTGGCCACCTGGGCAGGATAGGGGAGATGATGTCACTCCTCCTGAGACCCAGGAACTGCCTACTTCCTTCACATTTGGGCACAGGCAAAAAGTAACTCACTGTGTCTGGAGGTCTCTAAAGAAAGAGCAAAGGCCGGGCACCGTGGGTCACGCCTCTAATCCCAGCGCTTTGCGAGGCTGAGGTAGAAGGACTGCTTGAGCCCTGGAGTTCGAGATGAGCCCTGGGCAACATAGTGAGACCCTGTCTCTACACAAATTTTTTTTTTTTTTTTTTTTTTTTTGAGACGGAGTCTCGCTCTGTCGCCCAGGCTTGGAGTGCAGTGGTGCCATCTCAGCTGCAAGCTCCGCCTCCCGGGTTCACACCATTCTCCTGCCTCAGCCTCCCGAGTAGCTGGGACTACAGGCCCCTGCCACCATGCCCGGCTAATTTTTTGTATTTTTAGTAGAGATGGGGTTTCACCGTGTTAGCCAAGATGGTCTCAATCTCCTGACCTCATGATCCACCCACCTTGGCCTCCCAAAGTGCTGGGATTACACGCGTGAGCCACCGCGCCCGGCCACAAAAATTTTTAAAAATTAGCCAGGTGTGATGGTGCATGCCTGTAGTCCTAGCTACTCAGAGTAAGAAGGTCTGAGGTGGGAGGATCACTTGAGCCCAAGAGGTCAAGGCTGAGAGGCTATAGTGAGTCATAATTGTGCCACTGCACTCCAGCCTTGGTTACAAAATGAGATCCTGTCTCAAAAAAAAAAAAAAGAGAAAAAGAAGAAAGGAAAGAAGGAGAGAAAAAAGAAAGGAAAGAAAAGAAAGAAGAAAGAAAAAGAGAGAAAGAGAGGAGAAAAAGAAAGCAAGAAAGGAAATGGAAGGAAGGAAGGAAGGAAGAGAGAAAGAGAGAGAGGCTGAGCATGGTGGCTCACACCTGTAATCCAAGCACTTTGGGAGGCCGAGGGGGGTGGATCACCTGAGGTGAGGCATTTGAGACCAGTCTGACCAACATGGTGAAACCCCATCTCTACTAAAATACAAAAATTAGCTGGATGTGGTGGTGGGCACCTGTAATCTCAGCTACTTGGGAGGCTGAGGCAGGAGAATCGCTTGAACCCAGGAGACAGAGGTTGCAACGAGCTGAGATCTTGCCATTGCACTCCAGCCTGGGCAACAAGAGTGAAAGTTCATTGAAAGAGAGAGAGAGAGAGACAGAGAGAGAGAAAGAAAGAGAGAAGGAAGAGGAGGGAAGGAAGGAAGGAAGGAAGGAAGGAAGGAAGGAAGGGAGGGAGGGAGGGAGGGAGGGAGGGAGGAAGGAAGGAAGGAAGGAAGGAAGGAAGGAAGGAAGGAAGTTAGGAAAGAAGGAAGGAAGGAAAGAAGGAGGGAGGGAAGGAGGGAGAGGGAAGGAAAGAAAGAAGGAAGGAAGGAAGGAAGGAAAGAAGGAAGCTAGCTACTGGCTGGGTGTGGTGGCTTACACCTGTAATCCCAGCACTTTGGGAGGCTGAGGTGGGTGGATCACTTAAGGTCAGGAGTTTGAGACCAGCCTGGCCAACATGGTGAAACCTTGTCTCTACTAAAAATACAAAAATTAGCTGGGCATGGTAGTGGGCACCTGTATCCCAGCTACTCAGGTGGCTGAGGCATGAGAATTGCTTGAACTCGGGAGGTGGAGTTTGCAGTGAGCTGAGATCGTGCCACTGCACTCCAGCATGGGTGACAGTGTGAGACTCCATCTCAAAAAAAAAGAAAAAGAAAAAAAAGCGAGCTGCTGAATGAGACCAAGCTCCATGTGTGATGCCAGTTTGGGTCACTCACTGGCTGTGCGACTTGGGTGAGAGAACCTCAGTATCTTCAAGCGTACAGTGGGGTGAGTCGTCCTCATCTCCCAGGGCAGCTGTAGAATCAGATGCTTGATGGCACGGCCCGTGCTCCTTGCAGCACCTGGCCCGCAGTCAGCTGCTTTCTCATTATGGCTTAGCAGCCTCCTCTCTGGGTGGGGGAAACTGCTGCCCACTCACATGGCCCACTCTGACAAGGCCTTGGTCCTCCCAGGCTGGCAGAGGAGGGAGCCACCCATCACCCAAAGGCGAGTTCCTGGGACAGTGCCTGGCACACAGCAGGACTTCACTAAGTGCTTGTGGAGAGAAGGGATGTGTGGAGGATCGAGGATTGCAGCTAATCACCACTGCCACCATCAGGCTGGTCTTGGGGTGCTCCTCCCTGTTCGTGCTGGCAGGAGGCAGGTGGTGGCCCGGGATGTGAGGACATCTGAGCAGAAGGGTTCCAGGGTCCAGCTGCTCCTCCCGTGGCCACCTTATAACCTCAGAGGGCCCACTCCCCACAAGCCAGGGAGGCGCCTGGGGATTCGTGTTATTCTGAACAGGCTTAGGGCTGAGAGCAGAGGAGACAGCCAGCCACATAGCACCCCCAAAAGGACCCAAAGTCAGAGCCACAGAGCCCAGGCTGCAGAAGAGCCAGAAGTATCTAGGTCAGCCCTGCCACCAGAGGCCCAGGCACCAACACCTCAGGATCCAGGCCATTTGAGCCAGGAGTACCCGTTTTCCCAGGACCCCATGAGACCATCCACGGTTGGCCATGGGTCCCAACCGCCCCTCCAACAACAGGTCCACTTTCTGAGCTTTGGGCCTTCCAGAAGGCCTCAGCCAGGGGCTACTGTCTAGTCTAGCAGAGGCCTGCAGGAGGTCAGGGAAGGTGGGGAAGGGGCAGATAAGGATGCCAGATAGCCTCCAGTGTCAGGCTCAAGGCAGACCTGCCTGACCCAGTGCAGAGCTGAGAAGATCCTGAGGCTGCCTGGGAGAACAAGCCCACAGCCGACCAGAAGATGCAGCCCCTGCCCAGCCGTCCTCTGCCCTCTGGTGGCTAGTGACCCTCCAGCCCCAAGTTTCCTGCACAGCTCAGCCCTACTGGGTAATGCTGATGGTTGGGGAGGAGGAGGCATTTCAACACACATGCTATGTCACTGTTAACAGCAGTGACTCAAGATGTGCACACATCTAATACACCCACACCCACATGCCTGCCCAGCTAGATCAATGCACATGCACATGCAGACAGCCTTTTTTCTTTTTTTTTGAGACGGAGTCTCGCTCTGTTGCCCAGGCTGGAGTGCAATGGTGCAATCTGGGCTCACTGCAACCTCTACCTCCCGGGTTCACGCGATTCTCCTGCCTCAGCCTCCCGAATAGCTGGGATTACGGGCACCTGCCATCATGCCCTGCTAATTTTTGGTATTTTTAGTAGAGATAGGGTTTCACCATCTTGGCCAGGCTGGTCTCGAACTTCAGACCTTGTGATCCCCCCACCTCAGCCTCCCAAAGTGTTGGGATTACAGGCGTGAGCCACCGCACCTGGCCGCAGAGAGCCTTATGAGCACGTGTGCACAGATATGTGTGCACAGATACGCAAACACCACGTACACACAAGCACCCAGCTACACCTGCTTGTGAGACACACACAGGTACACCTGTATGCCCACAGCGCCTACTCCAAATACGCACACTCAAACATCTTGGTATGCACCTCATTTTTAAAAAGACATTTTCATGGACTATACATTCGCAAAGCTTTTAGCATTCAGTGTTTCCTGCAACCTTAATCCTTCAGGAACCACAGTCATGATGTTGTCTTTTCTGTATCTGCCCTAGACTGTTATTTACTTAACCTTTTAAACGGACTAGCTTTTTTACTTATGTGGATTTTAAAGCGGAGCTTTATATCCCCACTTTAAATGGAAAAATACATTTATCTAATACCTTGAAAAATAGCATGCTATTATAATCAAGTGTTTTTGGCTTTGCACAGTAGCTCATGCCTGTAATCCCCGCTACTTTGGGAGGCCAAGGCGGGTGGATCGCTTGACGTCAGGAATTCGAGACCAGTCTGGTCAACACGGTAAAATCCTGTCTCTACTAAAAATACAAAAATTAACTAGATGTTGTGGTGGTTGCCTGTAGTCCCAGCTACTCAGAAGGCTGAGGCAGGAGAATTACTTGGACCTGGGAGCCAGAGGCTGCAGTGGGCCAAGATTGCACCACTGCACTCCAGCCTGGGCAACAGAGGGAGACTCCATCTCAAAAAAAAAAAAAAAAGAAAAGAAAAGAAAAGAAAAAAAAAGTGTTCTTCCACCTAGAATGGTTTTGCACACCCATCCCTGGGTCCCGTGTGCCACTCTGGGAAAGCACTCCATTATTTCACTCCAGCCTCGTGACCCCTGTGCGGTAGGCAGAGCAGGTTTTATATGTCACAGGGTCTGTTATGATGAGGAAGTGAGAATTCAGTGGGGTGATATGACTTCCTCCAGGCCCCACGGCTGCATCTCACACCAGCTCTCCTGCCCCACATCTGGTGCCTTCCCTGCGGACAACCCCTCTGGCCTCCTCCCTACAAATCGCCTCCCCTTTCAGTCTAACGCCAGCAAGAAGGTTGTCATCAGAAGAGCCCACCTGCCTTCCCTGCGGCGTATCATCCAGTAGCACCTCAAGGTGGTGCCTCCCAGCCCGCCAGGGCCACCGCTTACCCTCCCAGGGCTCTGTGCAGCCCTCCCTGGCCCCGCATACTCCACCCTGCCCTCCGTCATCAGCCGTCCAGTGCTTATTCCCCCACCCACTTCTTGGAACGTTCCCTCCACCTTCATGCTCTAACCTGGGGTCTGCTGCCTTCCCTGCAAGCCTCAGTGGGGCTGCTCTTCCTCCCACACATCTCCTCGCTCTTCCCTCATAAAACTCCAGCTCCTTGAAGTACACAACATCATAATCTGCTGCCCCCGCCCCATGGTGCTGCGGTGGCTCCCAGCCCATCTCGACCACATCCCGTTTCTTACTGCGGGTCTCCGGCCCTACATGCTCTGGCTCCACTTCTGGGCCTCATCTCCGCAGCTCCTCTGGGCTCGGCTTCAGACACCTGCCACCGCGCAGGACACACACATACAGGACACACGTACCCACTCCTGCCCCAGGGCCTTTGTCCTTGCAGTTCTTTCTGCTTAGGAGGCTCTTCCTCCAATCTTTGCTTGGTTTGCTCCAGCTCATCATTCAGGTGTCACCTCCTCGGAGGCCCTCCCCGACCACTGTCTAACCACTCATCCTCCTGGTGTCGAAATCACCGCACTCCAAAATGTCCCCTGCCGCGTTATCCCCTCTCCTTTCCATGCTTTTTATCCTAGCACTTGTCATTTTATGTCCACTTGTTTCTTTGTAGTCTCTGTTGACACCCGCCAGGGTGTAGAGCCCAAGAGGACGGGGATCACCTGCAGCAAGTGGGCCCTGCAGCAAGTGGACACTCATGTGCTCTCCAGCCAGCTGTGTGCACACAGATTCGCAGCCTATCCAAGTATAGGCACCTACACACTCAGGCACACAGATTCCTATGTACACAACGGGCATCACAGAGTCCAACTCTGCAGCTGGGTCAGTGGTGCTGTCGCACCTCACCCTCCGGGTCCTCACACCATTTAAATCTCATCATTTCCACCCTGGAGACATCCTTCCAGATGAAGCCTGCTTCTTCCTGCCAACCTGTCTGGCCTGCTCCCTGGAGTGGGAAAGCTTTAGGAGGCACAGAACGAAGCTTTGGGCCCTCCCCAGGACCACCCCCACCTGCCTTTGCTCTCAGGCAGAGCCACGCGGAGGGGCCCCTGCCTGAACAAATGACACAGCCTGCCTGGAAACAATTCCCACCCCCACTGGCCAATACACTACACAGGGATAAGGAACTGGACCTCACAACCTCCAGAGTCGGCCCCTGTGTCAGTTAGGGTTCCTCCAGAGAAACAGATCCAATAGCGTGTTCATTAACTCACTTCTAGAAATTGTCCTACACGATTGTGGGAGCTGGCTAGGCGCATCTGAAGCTGTAGGGTAGGATGGTGGGCTGGAAACTCAGGTGGAAGCTGAGGCTGCAGGCCATAGACTTAATTGCTCTGTACTCGGGGAAACCTGAGTTTTGCAATTAAGGTCTTTCGGATAATTAGATGAGGCCCACACAGGTTTATCACATCTGCAAAATACCTTCATAGTAATACCTAGATTCACGGGGGTTTTGTTTTCTGTTTTATGTTTTTTGAGATGCAGTCTCACTCTGTTGCCCAGGCTGGAGTGCAGTGGCATGATCTCTGCTCTCTGCAGCGTCCACCTCCCAGGTTCAAGCGATTCTCCTGCCTCAGCCTCCCAAGTAGCTGGTACTACAGGCGCACACCACCATGCCAGGCTAATTTTTGTATTTTTGGTAGAGATGGGTAGAGATTTTCACCATGTTTACCAGGCTGGTCTCAAACTCCTGACCTCAGGTGATCCGCCTGCCTCAACCTCCCAAAGTACTGGGATTACAGGCGTGAGCCACCAAGCCTGGCCTAGATTCATGTTTGATTACATAACTGGGCCTAGCCAAGTTTGCACATCAAACTAATCATCACAGTACTCTTTGTCAACCTGGCACCTGTATGCATCTCCTTAAACCACACTTAATCTCCAGATAAAGACAGTAACAAAGCTATACTTCCACCTAACATGACTCAACCGTCCTGCATACAACAGAAAACATGCCAATCCTTTCCCCAGAGAGGCTGCAACATTGTTGGGTGTTGTTTACTCTTCTGCTTGACATCCTGTCACTTCAATGCTGTGATGATCCATCTCATGTTAGGTGATAAGGGAATGAGAGAGGAAAGAAAACAAAAGATTTTTTTTTTTTTTTTTTTGAGACAGAGTCTTGCTCTGTCACCCAGGCTGGAGTGCAGTGGTATGATCTCGGCTCACTGCAACCTCCGCCTCCCGGATTCAAGCAATTCTCCTGCTTCAGCCTCTCAAGCAGATGGGATTACAGGTGCCTGACACCATGCCCAGCTAATTTTTGTATTTTTAGTAGAGATGGGAGTTCACCCTGTTGGCTAGGCTGGTCTTGAACTCCTGACCTCGTGATCCACCTGCTTCATCCTCCCAAAGTGCTTGGGTTACAGGCGTGAGCCACCACGCCTGGCCTAAAGATTTGTTTTATAGCTATAATATGTATTATATATCATAGCATACAAGTTTGTATATGAATATACAAATATAGTAATAACAAAATAAGGAACAGTGTAGGCCACCTACCTTTTGGTCCATGTTTCAGCCAACCAGCCAACCAACCAACCAACCAAGTTAGAGCCCTTTCTAACCCCTCATGCTAAAGCACTGAGTTCAGAATCTCTGCTTAGTGGGCCCATATCGTTAAGTTCAGCCAGATCCAACACTATGGTCCTTCCATGATCTCACACCCTTAAAATCTATTCCTATACATATCTCTTGGATTTTTCTGTATAAATTGGAAAAATCATGCAGTTCTTTTGGCGTGTAGCACACTTCTTCATGGCTCACGGTCTGTACCTTTCTCTCTGGGGCCTGGTGGGACTTGAGTCTAGTTACAGGTCCAGGAAAGAGGGGAGGGCATAGGATCTAAGAAGAATCATAAGTGCCCTGCAAGGCAGCTACCTCGGGGAAGGCCATATGGTTTCCCAAAGGGTTAAGAAATTGTGATGAGGTCAGGCGCATGGCTCACACCTTTAATCCCAGCACTTTGGGAGGCTGTGGGTGAATCTCTTGAGGTCAGGAGTTCGAGACCAACCTGGCTATTGGGGTGAAACCCTGTCTCTACTAAAAATACAAAAAAATTAGCTGGATTTGGTGGTACGTGCCTATAGTCCCAGCTACTCGGGAGGCTGAGGCAGGAGAATTGCTTGAACCCAGGAGACGGAGGCTGCAGTGAGCCGAGATTGCACCTCTGTACTCCAGCCTAGGCAACAGCACAAGACTCCAACTCAAAAAAAAAAAAAAAAGAAAGAAAAAGAAAGTGTGATGATTACGACAGTAGGGAAATAACACCCTCACACTTGCTGCGAATCTGTGTCCACACAGCTGGACCCAGGGAGGGGTAGATGGGCTGTTTCTGCTGGCAAGGAGCATAACAGAATTTAGGGATTCAACGTCCCCAGCTTTACGGGAATCTTCCCTTATGTTCCCATTCCAATTTTCAAGTTGCCCTCACTTTAACTGAAGACGTCCTGCAAGGTTGGAATTCGGGAATTTGATCTGCGACATAATTCAGCCACATGCAAGATGAGACTTTGGGTTTCCTTTTCACAAGTCTTAGCCCTGGCCAGGCAGGATGGCTCACAACTGTAATCCCAGCACTTTGGGAGGTTGAGGCAGGCAGATCACTTGAGCTCAGAAATCTCAGCCCTGCAGCTACAGGAGATAAAGGTCTCTTCTAAGGAAGTCACCACGCCCAACTAATTTTTTTGTATTTTTAGTAGAGACAGGGTTTCACCCCAATAGCCAGGTTGGTCTCGAACTCCTGACCTCAAGAGATTCACCCACCTTGGCCTCCCAAAGTGCTGGGATTAAAGGTGTGAGCCACGCGCCTGACCTCATCACAATTTCTTAACCCTTTGAGAAACTGTATGGCCTTCCCCGAGGTAGCTGCCTTGCAGGGCACTTTGGATTTTTCTTAGATCCTATGCCCTCCCCTCTTTTCGGGACCTGTAACTAGACTCAAGTCCCACCAGGCCCCAGAGAGAAAGGTGCACACTCTAAGCCATGAAGAGGTGTGCTTTTATGCAGAGCTTGAGCTGGGAATTTGAAACTCTGAGCTCATCCTTTGTTTTCTCCACTTTGTCCAGTGTAGTTGGGAGCAACCAGCCAATTTAATACTCCCTAGTTTGACTACAATGTTCTAAGGGGTGGGGGGTGTAAAACATAGCCAAGGAGGACAGATGCAGGGGATAGTGTGGCTGCTGGCTCATGCCTGCACTCTCCCCTGCATCATGTGGATGCTGTCTTCTCCCATTTATGACAGGGGTAAGGGAAGGGATGCGCTGTAAGATTTCTGGGCCTGACTGGGTGACTTCCACAAGCTCCTCTGAATTCATGCTCAGTCTCCAATCATGGAGGACCCTGAGGCTGGGAGTGCTGTGCTTTCAGTGCTTTGCATGGTCAGCAGCCCCGGCTTCCCCTTTTCTCCAGTCTCAATCTCCCTACCCACTTCATACTCATGTGGAATTCTCTCCAGTTCTTCCACACCACGTTCCCTCCGCCTCTGCACCGGCAGAGCTCTCTTCCTCTCTCTGCCTGTCACTCCTGCTCACCCTGCAGCCCGTGTCGGTGGTACACTTCCATTGCTGCGCGGGAGTGCTGGGATGGGGCTGCGGGTGTTATTTCCCTGTCCTCGAACTCCTCACACCTGTCTGCCCTCGCTGCTGTACTTGCCACCCACAGCCGACTACAAGACCCAGAGGGCAGGGGCCATGCCCAACCTATGCCTCATTCTGTCTCCTGGCCCCCACGCCGTATTTGGCACATAAGGACGGCTAAAAAAAAATTGTAGAAGAGGTCCACTCCTGAGAGGGAGTATTTATAGTCTCAGATCTGCCAGTTACGGGTTTGAGACCTTAAGACAGGTCTCTCATCTCTGCAAGCCTCTACAAAATGGGAGAACACCTAGATCGCAGGGCTAGCTGATAAGACAGAGACTATCCTACATACATTCAAGTACTTTGAAAAGGACCAAGTAATTATTCCATAAAACCTGGGATTCTCCAGGGGACCTGGAGCCTCCCTCTTTGTCAGTCAGACTGTAGACAGGTATGGCTTCTCGTCTCCCTCCTGGCTATGAAAAGAATATTTATCTAAGACTATACTTTCAGGGATCATTTCTATGGTTGGTTACCAGAGAAGTTTCTCTGAACATGTAGAGCACTGGTAAAAATAAATAAGTAAATAAGAAATTATTTATTTATTGAGACAGAGTCTCACTCTGTCGCGCAAGCTGGAGTGCAATGGCGTGGTCTTGGCTTACTGCAACCTCCCCCTCCCGAGTTCAAGTGATTCTCCTGCCTCAGTCTCCCGAGTAGCTGGGATTACAGGCGCCCACCACCACGCCTGGCTAATTTTTGTCTTTTCAGTAGAGACAGGGTTTCGCCATGTTGGCCAGGCTGGTCTCAAACTCTTGACCTCAAGTGATCCACCTGCCTCGGCCTCCCAAAGTGCGGTATTACAGGCATGAGCCACCGTGCCTGGCCAAAAATAAATTTTAAAAAAGTTTATCTCCATTGTTTATTGTGTAAGATGTCACATCTAACAAAGTATGTTTGCTATGTAGAATGCCAAAGGAAGTGTTGATTTAGTAACTCATTACTAAATTTCCCAAAATGAGGCACATGGATAGTCCTAGGCCGTTCTCAGGAAGGGAAAGCCCCAGCTTCAGGCATATTAAAGGCCCCAGAAGACCTGCAGTGAAGAAATCTATGAACTTGGATCAACCTGCGGGTTCCAAAATGTACTTGATCATGAAGCTCATTTTTTAGGGGCGGGGGTGGAGTGTTTCTTCTACAGAACTAGGATTCAAGAAATTACACATTAAAAACACAGACTTAGAAAGCTGCTATAGCCAGAGCTAATATCTGGGGTTTTGTTTTTTCAGTTATTTACTTGCTACTTAATAAAGGTCCAAACCAATAATTTCCTAAGTATTCAGAGTGGTGTGTGGCCCATGGTCATGCCACATTGAGCAGCTGTGGTGGAAGTCCTGAATTTCTGCCATGTCCCACCTGTCAGCCGTCTTAGGCCTTAATTGCTGAGAGTCCCGTTTGCCCCCGTGCAGATGGGGTGCCAATCTGAACCCTGGACAGCTCTGTTCAGGGGCACCTTCCTGGCACTATTTATTTTGGGCCTGTAGAACCTAGAGTTTAAGCCACAAACTGACATTTCAGGGGGTGAAACCTCGGCTCCTTTAGAAGCAGATGGTACCACAGCTGCCTGGGGCCTTGCGCCCTTTGCCAAATGGTGATGGCCTTGCCTCTGAAAAGAAACAGGCTTTTCCACCCAAGACTTTGGGAATCCTTAATGTTCGTTTTCCTAAACTAGCAGGACCTCATTCCCAAGCATGTGCAGAATACAGCTGTTTGGCAGGAAGAGCACATCCTGTGGCTGAGCTTTTACTCCTGCTGCTACCCTTCTTTCCTTGAACTGGAGAGGTGAGTAATTTCACACCTCATCATGTTTCCCCCATCATTTCAAACCCACTCTAGTTACAAGTCATTTCTTCCTTGAAGCAAATTATCTCTTCGCAATTTGTGAATATTCATTGCCTTCTGATAGTTCTGTTCCAGAGGCACACAGTTATTTGAAACTTTTTGCTATTTGACTCCTTACAAAAGGGTTTCAGTTGGCTTTGAAAGCATAACCACACATAAGACATCTTTGTACCTACCCAGCGTCTTGCCATGAGTTGTTTAGTGAATGTTTATCTTATGTAAACAATGTTTACAATAAGGATTCATTTAAATGATCACAACCATGATACAAAAGGCTGATTTACTTTGCCAAGTAGAACACCTACTATAACATTACTCATGTAAAAATATATAAAACTGTGCTTTAAAGATTAGTTGCTGGCTGGGCACGGTGGCTCACGCCTGTAATCCCAGCACTTTGGGAGGCTAAGGCGGGCAGATCACCTGAGGTCAGGAATTCGAGACCAGCCTGGCCAACATGGTAAAACCTCGTCTCTACTAAAAATACAAAAAAATTAGCCGGGCGTTGTGGTGGGCGCCTGTAATCCTAGCTACTCGGGAGGCTGAGGCAGGAGAATCGCTTGACCCCAGGAGGCGAAGGTTGCAGTGAGCTGAGATCGTACCACTGCACTCCAGCCTGGGTGACAGAGCGAGACTCCGTCTCAAAACAAAACCACCACCAAAAAACAAAAAAAAAGATTAGTCACCACAGTAGTATTTAAAGGATTAAAATTACAAACATAAGCTCAGCTTACAAAAAGCATGAAATTTGAGCAGGTGAAACTATTGCAGATTTGCCAAGGTGAAACCACTAACTACTAACTTTAAATGTGGGGAATTTAACTTTGATAGGTTCCTATATAAGCAAGCACTGTTTAAATCACGAAATGGGGGAAACACAGGTATATTCTTAGTAAATTAAAACTTTTAAGCTGAATGTGATGGTGCATGCCTGTAGTCCCAGCTGCCCAGGAGGCTGAGGCAAGAGGTGGCTTAAGCCAGGAGTTTGGGGCTATAGCCCGCTACCATCCCACTTGTGAGTAGCCAATGTACTCTGGCCCAAGGAACAAAGCGAGACCCCATCTCAAAAACAAACACCAACAAAAACTTTCATGGCCTTACCTGATCATTCTTACTGGCACAAACAGTCCTCTTTGGAAAAACAAGCATTCAGGTTAAACACTGGCAACTCAACTGTTGACTATCTAGATACAACAAACGCAGAGTAAACTGCTAGGATGATAGGAGTCTCTCCCAGGGTCATTCATAGTAAAACTTTATTGAACAGAAAACCCAGCAAAGGTTTTCACCTCCGCAAAGTTCCCCTTAGTTTAAAGTAAAGCACTGCATTTTAAAAAGCAATTATACATAAGTCTTTCCTAGAAAAGTCCTGCTAAAACATGTCTAGCAATTTCATTGATTATATAAAGTAGTACACTTAGTGTAATTTAAACATTCCAACAGGAATCAAATCGTACCAGCAGAACCACTTCTGCATCTATGACTTCTATGTACAAACACACATGCAGACACACACATTTGGAAAAGTTCCTCAAGCATAAACATGCGACACCTAAGGCCTTCTACTTACAGTGCCTATTAAACTACATACAGTATATATTAAAGCTCTTCAGAAAAAAGACATGAGAAGCCTTGGGCATTTTTTGTTCACCAATTTGTATCGCGGCTTCACGTTTCTGCTTTTGCTTGATCACAAAAGCATATCATCCTCCACGCTGTTTTTAAAGAACTCATCATTGCCATGTCCAGGAGAGGCAATCTAGCTGGAGTCAGGTGATGCAGTCCATTCCTGTCAAAGCCTCCAGCAGCTACAGCACAAACACCATCAGTTTGCGATGGCTGGGGGGCCTTCTGGAAGAAGAGAGGCAAAGAAAGTCTTGAAGACAAGCCATGCTGTGCTCATAAATGAGGGGCTGGTCTGCTCGCCATCTAGCACGTCCCTGTCTGGAGGGAGGTGGTTGGGGTCTTCAGTTTCGGGATCGGTGCCTTCCTACAGGTAATGAAACACAATGAGAAAATGATTAGGGCTGTGATGAATACCAAATAATGTTAGGAAAGGGCAGGGTAAATCCCTGCCCCCTGCCCCACAGGCACAGCAGCAGGCAGCCAGGACCCCAGGGCATGATGCCCTAGGCTGGATAGGGCTCTTTCTCAGGCTTCCACAGCACAACCGTGTTGATGTTGTCAGAGTTTTGAATACTCCTGGCAGCAAATATCAGAGCAAATGAAACAACTAGATCTGCAACTATTATTATTTTTGAGACAGAGTCTCACTCTGTCACCCAGGCTGGAGTGCAGCAGTGCAATCTTGGCTCACTGCAACCTCCGCCTCCCAAGTTCAAGCCATCCTTCCGCCTCAGCCTCCCTAGCAGCTGAGAATACGGGCACAGCTAATTTTTATATTTTTAGTAGAGATGGGTTGTCACCATGTTGGCCAGGCTGGTCTTGAACTCCTGACCTCAGGTGATCCACCTGCCTCAGTCTCCCAAAGTGCTGGGATTACAGGCATGAGTCACCACACCCAGGCTTCAACTATTATTAAACTAGTAGTTAACCACTTCATACCAGTTCTTATGGTATAACACACTGTTACAGACCACTGAACGCTCAAAATAGTGGGTTTAAAAAAATGTTATTTACTTAAGCCAAAATGCAAATTGCCACATGTCAAAAATATGTGATAGAATGTGATGGCACATTCGATGTTTTAAAAATAGCTGCTGCTCTAAGAAGAAATGTGAACAAATCATGAAATATTTAGCCCAATAAAATGGTAAACCACAAGCTGGAAATCTAAAGGTTACGGATTTGAGAGCCTGGCATATCATGTCAAGCTTGCCTGGGCTTCACGGGAGGCTCCATACCTGTAAGTTATTGTTGGGGTCCTGATTTACAACGTCAGGAGGAGGACCATCATTTGGGAAGTTCTGAACCAGCCTCGGTCTAAATGGAAACCACCCAACGTGATGCCTTCAAAGGAAGCACATAAAAATCCATCTTAGCTGATGTCACAGTGAGACTTACTCAAGAATCCAAGGCTCCCCACCTCTAATCATAGCAGTACCCTGATGATAAGCTCACTGCAAGACCCATCTACAGAGGCGTTTGACCACTGAAGGCAGGGACTGTGTTTTATTCATCATTGCACACCCAGCAATATAAATAGCACCTGGCACATGGTATGCACTCAATAAATGCTTATTTATATGAACTAAACCTTGCCCTTGAAAACCCGCACAAAGTGGGGAGAAAGCATATACCTACAAAACTATCATTATATATAACATAATGACAACCTACATTTGGTCATTTAAATATATGATTCTAGAGACTATAGAAAATATTAACTAAATGTTTGAAGAAACCAATTAAATCCCAAGTCTTAAAACAAATATAACAAAATATTAGCAATGATTAATTGTGGATATTTGAGAGTTCATTATATTCTAATTATTTTTTATTTTTAAAAGCTAAAATAAAAATCCATTTTTACTATAAAGGAAAATTTCTTCTTTTAGTTTCAACCACGAAGACTCATCACTCTAGGCCAGGCTTTCTCAGCTTTGGCACTAGTGACATATTGAGCCAAATATTTACTGTGGGAGTTGTCCTGTGCATTGTAGAAAATTCAGCAGCACTCTTGCTTCTACTAACCAGATGCTAGCAGGACCACTTCCCCTAGATGTGACAAACAAAAATACCTACACATTGCCAAATGTCCCCTGGGGAGAGAGAGTACAAAACCACCCCCAGGTGAGTACTGCTCCAGGCCACAGCTAAAACCAAATGTCAGGTATGTGAAGATTCCCTTGCCTTTCAGGGCTATGCTAACAGTCAGTGCCTGACCTTTACCCTGGAAGGCAGCTGTGGCCTGATAAAGGCAAATATGTTCTCATTCAAAACAAATACAATTTGCTGTTCCATGCCTCAGTATGGCTACATAATTCTGGTTTGTGAGCCTGGAAGGTAAGGTAGCTTATCTAGAGGACAAGAGAATATTCTTGTATTAATACAGGATTGATATGTTCTTGGGACCATACCACCAACCAAGGCATGAATTCCTTGTACTGAACATGCCAGAATAATATACTATTTATTATGTATTTATTCTAACACAGGGTCTTGCTCTGTCACCCAGGCTGGAGCACAGTGGTGCGATCTTGGCTCACTGCAACCTCTGCCTCCTCAGTTCAAGCAATTCTCCTGCCTCAGCTACCCAAGTAAATCACAGGCCCGCGCCAGCATACCCGGCTAATTTTTTGTATTTTTAGTAGAGACGGGGTTTCACCATATTGGCCAGGATGGTCTTGAACTCTTGGCTTCATGTGATCCTCCTGCCTCGGCCTCCCAAAGTGCTGGGATTACAGGCGTGAGCCACTGCGCCCAGCCACAGAATGATACACTATTTAAACACACCTCCTTCTACAGTAACTGAGATTGCTCAAAAAAGAGCAAAATCTGGCCAGGTGCAGTGGCTCACGCCTGTAAAACCAGCACTTTGGGAGGCCAAGGTGGGCGGATCACTTGAGGTCAGGAGTACGAGACCAGCCTGGCCAATATGGCAAAACCCCGTCTCTACTAGAAATACAAAGATTAGCCAGGCGTGGTGGCAGGTGCCTGTAATACCAACTACCCAGGAGGCTGAGGCAAGAGAATCGCTTGAACCCGGGAAGCGGAGGTTGCAGTGATCGTGCCATTGTACTCCGGCCTGAGTGACAGAGCGAGACTCTGTCTCAAAAAAAAAAAAACACAAAAAAACAAAAAAGAGCAAAATCTGCTTAGTGTGAACACAATGTAGTGTAATTTGTATTAGAGAAACCATCTGCTTACAGGTACATAACAACGGTGGCCCCCATGACCATGAGGAATCTGCTCAAGGAGGAGTAGAAGTAGAGGATACTGAGAAAAACAGAAAATGTAGCTGCTGAATAGGTCCAATCCAACCAATCTCGATTTATTTCATCATCTTCTTCCACAATAGGGCCACCTTGTGCATTCATCCGCAAATTTTGATTGGCTCCAGGATTAACAACCACTTGAGGAGCAGCATTCTGATTGGCTGGCTGGTTTTCAGCTGGAAACTGGTTGTGAATAGGGGCTGGAGCAGGTGCAGAGACCACAGGTATCTCTTGTGCACTTGGTGGTGGAACAAAAGCCCCCGATGCAGCAGTGGCTGCTAAACTAAAATAAAAATGACAGAGGCAGATACTGTTGAGACCAAAGCACCGTGAAGTCTGTGGCTTATTTACACAGCAGTCTTTTACTGTTAAGAATTTGAAGTAGGTAGATATGCATTTGATTCTTCTTCAATTTAGTGAAGAACTTCCTTACTAACTATATCTATAAATGCCTTTTCTAAGAGAAGCCACATGGTGAATTTCACCTGGAATTAAACATCAAGGCTACTGTAAGATTATGGCACAGTAGCAAATTACAATCTTCACAAAACTTTGAAGGTACTACAAATTGAAAAGAAAGTAACATGTTCTAAATAAAGTCACTAAACTGTGTATCAGACAAAAACACCCTTGTGTCAATATACAAATCAGGTAACAGCTGTCATTTACACTCTACTCCACCCACAGACCAAACAGAGCAGGGTTCTGCAGACTGATGAAAATACATTCATCCCTCCATTCTGAACTTTACAGGTAACATGGATAAAATTCCTCTCAATTCCCAGGAGCCCTGGCCACACCCAGCACAGCGGGAAGGACTCACTATTGCATGTAGTACTGTCGTGCATATATCTGCTGGAACCAGGAAAGCTGAAGCCACCCATAGGGTGTGTAACCGGAGAAACCAGGACCCAGGCCTTGGAATGCCTGCTGGGCAGCTTCAGGCCTATACACAGATTTAAAAAAACACTCATTTTGAGTGGGTTGAGTATGAGCAAATGAAAACTAAGTTTAAATTAAAATCTAGAATTCAAATTGAAGAGACAGAAGAATGGGATTTATGGCAGTTACATGGTAAATGACTGTATGATGCACCCATGTACCATAAGCACGGAAGGTACTAAATGACACAGCACTTCTACCACAGTCCTATCCCACAGGAAAACAACAGCCCTTGCCACCTACTTGCTGAGTGCACGTATAAACAACCTTTTGGGGTTAAGTAGACAGATCCCTGCTCAGTTCTGACTTGTTGAGTCTCACTGCAAGTCTCAACCCACTGTTTATCTTTTAGAGGGCAGCTCAAAAGTCACATTTCTCCCAGTCTTTCCTGAAGGAAATCTCTCCCATCCTCCTGATATCCACACTTCTTCCTCCACCCTCCATCTGTATCTATAGTGATGTGTGCATGTGGCATCACCTGCGCATGCTTACTGACTACCTGGGGTCCTGTACAGGCTGCTGCATCCACAGCAATCTCACGAAGGAGATTTTACAAGGGGAACCCAAGTACAGCTCAGGGAAGACAGGGGCTTTACACAAGGTCGCCGAGCTAGTTAAGTAGCAAGGCTGGATTTCAGAGCTGGTCTGATGTCAAATGCACGCTTCTTTAATCAGGCCACACAGCCCTCAACTTCATAGGGCAGGTGTATGTGGGTTATCTTTGGCTTTGTGCTTCTTACACAGTGTTTTTCTTCAGTAGCACATCACAAAATTGAAAGCATAATAGAATTGCCCCAAGATCAGAAATTGGTTATGTGGTCATTCCTGCAGGTCAACTCATATCCTTAAGCACAGTAATATGTACTGGCTGTTCAATAAGTATTTGTTAAAGGAAATCAAGTTTAACTATGGTGAGATTCAGAAAGTCAAATACGAGCCTCAATTCTCAAGTTAGAAATAGTTGAATCAGAATAAGGGAAGAAGTTTTAAGTTTTTCTAACCAATAATTTTCTATCCAATAATTATCTAATTTATATGCTGACAATCTTTTAACTAAATTCCACACACAGAGTATTTCTAAAATAGTATTCCAATACAAGTAAGCCTTGGTATGATACTGTTTTTGATCATTTAAGAAAATTACAGTGCATGGAAATGAAATGATAGAGTGCTTTTAAGATTTTTGTTAGATCTGATAATGGCATTCTAGATATACAGGATAACTAAAAGGTTTTCATAGTTATATACTCAAGTATATAGGGATGAAATAACATAACTGGGGATTACTTTTAAATACTTAAAAAAAAGGGGGAAAGGGTAATAGATGAGGTATGGTAAAACTCTGATTGTTATTTATTAGGCCTGGATGATGGTGTGGGGATTAATTATCTAGTCCCCACTGTTGTGTATATTTGAAAGTTCCATTAAAGGGAAAAAAAAGAAAAACTCACTCCTGAAACACCTCGCTTTATAAAATATTGCATATAAAAACTACTAGGAAAAGGGGGATGGGGAATTGGAGAGCTATGGAATTTCAACTTGTAGTTAATGAATTTTTCCCAAAAAACAAGGTATTCCAAGAGCTATAAAAATCCAAAGAACCCAGCATTTAGTTTTGACTTTTGCTCTAAAGAAAAGCTTTAATGGTTATAAAAAGTGGCCAACTTTCCTAGTACCCCCAAGTCTCTGGAAGAATACTTCTTAAACAGTCTCTCCCTTGTTGTCACCCATTGTTACAATAAAGCACAAAGCCACTCAGCAGAGCAGCTGCACAATGCTTACAACAGCTTTTTCTCCTGCAGCAGCAATTTTCTAGCATGACGGCAACCAAGTGGTCAGCACAATGGAAGGATAAAACACCTACATTTTTTTTTTCAATATATGCATTGCCTACTGTTTAAATTTGTATATACTAAAAGGCTGTGTATTAAGAAAAGTTAAATATATAAGACATCTTTAAAGCGAAGCTATTTGTAAAGCAAAATTCTGTAGGTTTAAAAGTTCTGATTATATACGTGTAAACACACCTTACTCTTAAATGGATGCAAATGAGGCACATTCACGTTGCATAAGCCGAGATCTTCATTATAACACTCACCTTGAGATGTTCTCCCATTCAGGGGAAGAAAGGTTCCGAAGAACTTCCCTTTGCCTTAAACCATCACTTGAGGAATCCTCAGGATACTGTCCCCGATTAGAACCAGCGGGCTGCTCTGTGGATTCAGCCACCTAAATAAGTGTAACATGAACACAGAACAAGGGAGCTGATGCAACTGTCTGAAATCAAGCAAAAGGAATTATTTTGCTGTCAAGGGCTTAATGTCTCCTACCCCCCACCTCTGAACGTGACAAAATTAAATAGAAGCAACATTATGTAAAAAATAGTCTGACATTTATTAAACACAATTTTCAATACACAAATGCTAACATATTCATTTTTTTTCCCTACAGTAACGATGCTACACTTTCATTAAAATTTCATTAAAATCTTCCAATGAAGTTGTCATTGGTGAGAAAGCTTCCTGATAATGGTGCTAAACTTACTCATTGCAGAAATCTGACCAACAAGATTTATAAATAGAACCCGGCCCAAACTTTCTAAAATAGTATTCTCATACAAGTAAGCCTTGGTATGATACTGTTTTTGATCATTTTTTTAAAATTACAGTGCAGAGAAATGAAATGGTAAAGTGCTTTTAAGATTTTTGTTAGAATTGATAATGGCAAAATAGGGAATTTCCTATGCTCTGTTCAGATGTTCTAGGAAATATAATGCAAATTTAGAGTACATCACTACACTAGAATACTAACACCATATATGTGAATAAACATTGTGAAATGAAAAATAAATGTTTTTGTCTGTCACATAGAAGTCTTTAGAGCCAGGTCCAGTCGCACATGCCTGTAGTCCCAGCTACTCAGGAGGCTGAGGTGGGAGGATCGCTTGCCCTCAGGAGGTTGAGAAAAGCCTGGGCCACATAGCAAGACCATATTTAAAAAAAAAAAAAAAATTCTTTAAAGATCACTTGATAAAGACTCTGATCTTTTCCTATCCAACTAATCATAATGAAAATTTCCAGAGGAAATATATTCACTTTTGTACGCTTTATAAAAATTAATGGCTCCTTTGAAAAAACTTGCTATGTGCTAAATTCAATAAAAATCCAATCAGTGTTAGTTCAGTAATCTCGATACACAGTAACCATAGATCAAATCATATCCCAGAAGATAGTGCAATATGTAACTCCACTTTTCCACTACAGCAGTAATGGAACAATCTGCTACTATGAACCTATCACTTGTGTTGATAATACAGTTTCTAATTCCTAGGAAAGAAACAAAATATTACTTAGTAATAACACCATACAGTCTCTCAATAAAAGTTTTATCCAACTTCTTTTATTACTCCCCTGAAAGTCTGAATGATACAAATTATTATCATCATGTAGAAGGAGACACACCTTGGCGCTGACTTCTGGCATTTTTGAAGGACTCTTCACATTGCACACCAGATGCAAAACATGCCGTTTTTCCTGCTAAAAGTAATAAGAAGGCACTTAAGGATCTGAACCTAACCTGGTGAGTGCTTAAAAACATTCAGAGGTTAATGTGTAAGTGAGGTACCTTTGGAAGCAAGTCCCTGAGACATTGGTGATCCAACAACAGCTTCCCAGAATAAATTAACCTCTGGTCCTCCGGACGCTGATCATGGAAAGAAAAACACAGGTCAGCATTTCACCCCCAAAAGTTCCTAAACACAGAAGAAACTGTTTTAAACAAGTAATTTGATTATGTGTGTTTCCCCCCAGCATCACAGGAAAATACCTTCTCAAAAACCCCACATACAAAACTTCTATTTAGAAAGTGTCTAACTTTAACTGGTCTCTAACATGCAAATAAGCACAGAATGGCAAATTATCGGCTGGGCACAGAGGCTCATGCCTATAATTCAAGCACTGTGGGAGGCCAAGGCGGGCGGATCACCTGAGGTCAGGAGTTCGAGACCAGCCTGGCCAACATGGTGAAACCCCATCTCTACTAAAAATGCAAAATTAGCTGGGCGTGGTGGCTTATGACCGTAACCCAAGCTACTCAGGGGGCTGAGGCAGGGGAATCACTTGAACCCGGGAGACAGAGGTTGCTGTGAGCCAAGATCACGCCACTGCACTCCGGCCTGGGCAACAGAGTGAGACCCTATCTCAAAAAAAAAAAAAAAAAAAAAAAAAAGGCAAATTATCTCCAGTCCAAACCTATGGCAATGTACTTCTTAACTCCCAGGTAAACTGATTCCTGTTACTAAAAGCAACAAATAGCAAACAGGGCACCTACAACCAAATCGAGTTCGGTTTCAGAGAAAACTCAGAGTACTCCCAAGGCCAGCCTTAACCAAAACCACCTAGCAGTGCTCCAAAATAATGTGAAGCTATCCTAAACTGAAGCCTTCACAGATGATTTCTTGGCATACAAATGCAGTTATAGAGGAGATGGCATGTGGGTGACATTATACACAACCACCCTGTGAGATTTAGTAATCCCTATTTTAAGGGAGGAAAGTCTGAAAAACTGACTTGTCCAAGGTCATCTGCTGCCACAGTGTCACAATTCCCACCCCTCTTCTCCATATCACCGATTTTAACGCCATAGGGACTGCACACTCTTTTATACAAATCTCATTTTTAAAATCTATTTGAAACTGTTTCTAAACTGTACTTAAAAATAATGGCTTCAAATAATATTAACATATAAACTGTCTATTGGAGATCACTAACGTGTTAATCTACTCGTGCCAGAATAACTGATTATGCAAAACCTGGAATAAAGGTGTTCCTGCCAAGTAGCTTGAGATAATTAAAGCAAGCTGTTTAAAACAAACAAAACGGCAAAAAGTGCATCTACTTATCCATATACATCAGGACTTTTTGACACTGTAACTGAACCAAAATAAATATACTGAATGCTGTGTTCACCGGTCTTCTCACTGACAGGTGAGCACTTTAAAGGTAAATGCTAATATATACATAAATTTGTAGAACAGTACCTTTTGTATATGTAGGGTCCTGCATTTTATTAGAGTTCAACCACTAGAAAAGGCTAGAAAACCACAGCTGCCAGTGGTTTTCATTTTCCCCCTTTTAAAGGCCTAACTTGATATTGAGTCTTCACGCAGATGGCTCATTTGAAAAATATTACATAGGCTGGGCGTGGTGGCTCACGCCTGTAATCCCAGCACTTCGGGAGGCCGAGGCAGGTGGATCACGAGGTCAGGAGATTGAGACCATCCTGGCGAACACGGTGAAACCCTGTCTCTATTAAAACTACAAAAAATTAGCCGGGCGTGGTGGCGGGCGCCTGTAGTCCCAGCTACTCGGGAGGCTGAGGCAGGGGAATGGCGTGAACCCGGGAGGCGGAGCTTGCAGTGAGCCGAGATCGCGCCACTGCACTCCAGCCTGGGCGACAGAGCGAGACTCCGCCTCAAGAAAAAAAAAAAAAAAAGAAAAGAAAAATATTAAGTAAAGTCAACGACTATTACAAAGTAGACCTTATAATATACCATTTTCTACCACAGAAAACAAATGATAAGTATGTTTCAGCCATAATAATTTTTAGACACAAATTTGTATACCTGAGAGGTATTTGTTTACCATCTTAGGTCTTCAGACTGAACAGATGGGAGCCGCGTTCCTCACCAAAGGAAGCCCTTAAGAAAAACCCTCCTCCAAAACCCTGCCTTTTGCCATATGATGCAACCATAGGCTACACCTGCTTCACCAATTTGTGTACCCAATAGCCATTCTCATGGCAACACAGCCACCCAGTTTCTTGGAAGCAGTTATAGTGAAACTGAAAAATGTGCCAGGGTGAATTCTAGAGGACATGGAATGCAAGCTTACGAAATAAATATGCAAATTTCAAAATAACAACTCAGAAGGAAAACTCACTTCTAAAACATTCTTAACCATATGGAACAAAAACAGACACAGGTGCTACCACAAGTTGGAACTCACGACTTCACTATCTTTTCCTGCCCGGATGCCCTCTCCTGTGTGATGAAGAATTATGCTCGTGGGCAGTGAAGAACACTGCTGACACTTACATAATATCAGAGCAGAAAGTAAATACAGGAAGGGCCGGCTTACAGCCTCATCACGTGGTGGCCAGGGCAGGCGGTGCTAAGGGTGATGTTGACAGATGCGTCAACCAAAACAAAGCAAGGAAGTCTTGCTAATAATGGAGAGGCTGCCGTCCTAAAACCAGACTGAAGGCGACTCCTGCCTGCTTCCCTTCTCAGTCGCTCTTGGTCAGAAAGTGCACGGGGCTCCACCCCGGGACTCGGCAATGGCTGCGCGGTCCAGTGCGACAGGGAGGGGCACGGCGGAAGGTGGATAGGGAGGAGAAGAGCCACGTCCTGCTTCTGGGTGTGGGGCCTTCCGTCCACAGTGTCTGGGCGGTCCCCAGGTTTCTCAAGCCACGGCCCCGGGTGGCACCTGCCCGCTCCTCTCCCCGCAAAGAGGCTGCGTTCAGAAACCTCATTTTGCAGCACGGATGTTTTCTTACTTCTAGCCATTGGATGCAAGCCCAGTTAGGAACACCGAGGTGCCTGGCCGCTGGGGGGAAACAGGCTTGGAGGGTGAAATGACTCGCCCAAGGTCAGGCTGCTGATTACTGACGGCCCCTGGGCAACAGAGGGGAGCCCGCGTCCGCGGGCCAGGGAAGGAGAGACCACAGCCCTGGGGGAGGTGACCGGCCGGGCGATCGCAGCCGTCAGGGGGAGGAGGCCACAGGACAGGGCAGGCGGACGTGGCATTCCTAGCAGAGGGCAGGGGACCACAGCCTAGGGGCGGGAATTCGGGGCCGCTCTCACCGGACGCTCGGGGTAGACGCGGCTCAGGTGGGCCTTGAGGTGGCCCACGCTCCAGCTGCGGTCTCCACTCAGCTCCAAGTCGCGGTGGCGCTGGTTGGGGCTCTTCACCAGGAGCGTGACGGGTTCGGGTTCGGTCTCGGACTCCATGGCGGCGTCGGGGCTCCTCTGCGCTCTGAGGTGCCAGACAGGCGGCGTAGCAGCCGCCCGCAACCTCCGCAACGACCGTTCGCGTCTCTGGGACGCGCGCCCCCGCTTTGGGCGCCTTTTATAGGAGCTGCGCGCCCGGCTCTGCGGACAGAACGCTCTGTGGCTGCCGCCCATTGGCTGAGGCGGAGGCACTGTCCCAACGTGGCCCAATCGGCGCCCGGATCCGGGTGGCAGAGGGCGGACCGAGCACGTGGGCACGGGCTGATGCAACCCGCCGCCTCTGCGTCACCCCGAGGCGCGGCTGCGCCCCGGGAACCCGAGTTCGGCGGCCATGTTTGGGTGCGCTGCAGGCCGCGCGGGGAGCTTGGCCTGAGACCTGGGGGACCCCCAGCTGGGGTGGCTGAGGGCGCCCGAGGCAGGGGGTAGGGAGTGGGGTATCCCAGCAGACCCCAGTTTAGCAGTCTGCAAATTGTTTCCTCACAAAGCCGCACCCCCACCCTTTTTCACCCCAGGTGCCAGTGCCCACTTCCCGTTTTTCTGCCTCCGGTGGCCCCACGTGGAAACCTACGGGGAAGCGCGTCCTACAGGGGAAGACTACCCACTCGGCCCTCAAAGAAAGGCTGGGCGACCCCGTGTGCAGGGCCACCTAGGAGAACACCACGTGCTCCTAAGGACAACGAAGGAGCCAGGCCAGATCTTCCTTGGGCTGGGAGGATGAAGGCATCCAGGCAGCTGTTGCCAATTTCCCTGGGCCTCAGACTTGAATGTTTGGGACATCACCCTTATGATGATTGACAAGTCAGCCACAGTCCTGCGCACACTGGACCCGCCCCCAAAAGGGCATCACTTTATAAGATACACATGCACCTGTTAAATTGGGGCTGAGACGAGGAGGGCGGGGTTCTCTGATTCCTGAAGTGGGACCATAAAGACCTCTTTATTGTAGGCATTCCTTCCTCCTCCTCTGTAGAAAAAAAAAAAAAAAAAAAGTCTTGAAAAACAAAACTGACATCGCCCCGGCCATCTCCTTGTTCCAACCGCCTTGGGACATCTGTTTTTTCAGGTGTTGTCAGGAGCTTGCCAAGGGCAGGAAGGTAACAGGAGGAGCCTGGTCTGGCTGGTGGGTATATTCATCTGCTGCAGCTGCCATAACAAAGTGCCACAAACTGGATGGCTTAAGACGGGGTCCCCAACCCCCCGCCCCCACCCCCGGCCATGGACCACTATGAGTCCCTGGCCTATTGGGAACCAGGCGGCACCACAGGAGGTGAGCCAGCAGCCAAGCTTCATCTGTATTTACAGCTGCTCCCTATCGCTGCATTACCACCTGAGCTCAGCCTCCTGTTAGATCGGGGGCATTAAATTCTCATAGGAGCCGAACCCTATTGTGAACTGTGCACGCAAGTGAACTAGGCTTTGCTCCTTACGAGAATCGAATGCCTGATGATGGGAGGTAGAGCTGAGTTGGTGATGCTAGTGCTGGGAGTGGCTGCAAATACGGATTAACATTAGCAGAGAGGTTTCACTGCACAGAGGCCATGATAAATCAATTGTTTGCAGACTCGTATCAGAACGCTATCAGTGAGTGGCAAGTTGCATCTGGTGGCAGGCTTTACAGTGGCAAGTGTATGTACTTCAGTTGTACAGCTGCATCTGGTGGCCTTAAAAGTATGTTTGAGGCCGGGCAAGGTGGCTCATGCCTGTAACCCCAACACTTTTGGAGGCCGAGGCGGGCAGATCACGAGTTCAGGAGTTCCAGACCAGCATGACCAACATGGTGAAACCCTGTCTCTCCTAAAAAATACAAAAAATAGCCGGTCATGGTGGCACGCACCTGTAATCCCAGCTACTCAGGAGGCTGAGGCAAGAGAATTGCTTGAACTCAGAAGGTGGAGATTGCAGTGAGCCAAGATTGTGCCATCACACTCCAGAGTGAGACTCCGTCTCAAAACAAAACAAAACAAAACAAAAAAACTAAACAACAACAACAACAAAACAGAATGTTTGAGACAACTTCAAATCTCCACATGTCCTGGATTAAAGTCTAGGCTTTAATCCTGAGATGGCCACAAAAGCACTGAAAAGCCTGCTTTCATTTCCAACATCCTTTTTTTTTTTTTTTTTTTTTTGAGACAGGGTCTCACTCTGTCTCCAGGCTGAAGTGCAATGGCACAATCTCTGCCCACTGCAACCTCCGCCTCTCTGGTTTAAGCCATTCTCATGCCTCATGCCTCCACCTCCCGAGTAGCTAGGATTACAAGAGTGCACCACCACACTTGGCTATATGTATATATTTTATTATTTTTAGTAGAGACAGATGGAGTTTTGCTATGTTGGCCAGGCTGGTCTTGAACCCCTCGCCTCAAGTGATCCATCTGCCTTGGCCTCCAAAAGTGCTGGGATTACAGGTGTGAGCCACCACGCCTGGCCTATTGCAACATCCTATCTCTGTGAAGCAGGGTTTTCTGCAGTGACAGCAGCCAAAATGAGGAGACTCGACATAAGTAACATCCTTCGGGTGTCACTGTCTCCCATCTCCCACAGATGGGACCGTCTAGTTGTAGGAAAACAAGCTCAGGGTTCCCACTGATTCTACATTATGGTGAATTGTATAATTATTTAATTATATATTACAATGTAATAACAATAGAAATAAAGTGCACAATAAATGTAATGTGCTCGAATCATCCTGAAACCATGCCCCCCACCCCACCTCTGGTCTATGGAAAAACTGTCTTCCACAAAACTGGTCCCTGGTGCCAAAAAGGCTGAGGATGGCTGGCTTAAGAAACAGAAATCTATTGTCTTGGTTCTGGAAACTGGAAGTCTAAGATCAAGGTGTCCACAGGGTTAGTTCCTTCTGAGGTCTCGGGGGAGAATCTTCCAGGCCCCTCTCCTATCTGGGTAGTTTGCTGGCACTTTTTTTTTTTTCTTTTTTTTTTTTAGACAGTCTTGCTCTGTTGTACAGGCTGGAGTGCAGTGGCACGATCTTGGCTCGCTGCAACCTCCACCTCCCAGGTTCAAGCAATTCTCCTGCCTCAGCCTCCCAAGTAACTGGGACTACTGGCGCCTGCCACCACGCTTGGCTAATTTTTGTATTTTTAGTAGAGATGGGGTTTCACCATGTTGACCAGGCTGGTCTCAAACTCCTGACCTCATGATCCGCCCACCTCGGCCTCCCAAAGTGCTGGGATTAAGGCGTGAGCCAGCGCCCCTGGCCTGCTGGCACTCTTTGACGTTCCTTGGCATATAGAAGCATCACCCCAACCTGCCTTCATCTTCTCATGGGTTTTCCATGTGTAGGTCTCTTCACATCATCTTCCCTGTGTGCATGTCTGGCTCTGTATCCACATTTCCTCTTTCCATAAGAGTACCAGTCATCGTGGATCAGAACCCACACTAATAACCTCATCTTAACTCCATCATCTGCAAAGGCCCTATTTCCCAATGCTGCCACATTCACAGGTACTGCTTAGGGCTTCAGCATCTCTTTGGAGGACTCAGTTCAGCCCACAGTAGTCAACCTTAATATAACACAGAATACAGGGTGGTTTCTTTCTCAGCTGTCTTTATATTAAGATGAGAGGTTGAGGGCTTTGGAAATAAATTGTCCCCACACTCAGCTTTCTGCATTTGGTTTTGGTCTGCTGAGAAGGCTCTGACCTTTTTTGGTTTTTTGAGACGGAGTCTTGCTCTGTTGCCCAGGCTGGAGTGCAGTGCCATGATCTCGGCTCACTGCAAACTCCACCTGCTGGGTTCAAGCAATTCTCCTGCCTCAGCCTCCCAAGTAGCTGGGATTACAGGTGCGCGCCACCACGCCAGGCTAGTTTTTGTATTTTTAGTAGAGACGGGGTTTCACCATGTTGGCCAGGTTGGTCTCGAACTCCTGGCTTCAAGTGATCCACCCGCCTCAGCCTCCCAAAGTGCTGGGATTACAGGTGCGAGCCACCACCTGGCCTAACCCTTTTTTCATCAAAGCTGGCTTCATGGGCATGGGACGCATGTAGTAGATGGGGCCCTGTGCTTGGTTTAATGCTCTGCTGTTATCTTTAAATTCTTAATAAGTTTTAAACAGAAGCCCTGCATTTTCATTTTGCACTGGGCCCCACAAATTCTGTAGCTTTTCACACACCAGGATGGGAGATAATAACTGATTATGATCTGGTAGTCTTGCAACTAGGGAGAAGCTAACCAGTGGAGCAAGCCCAGGTAAAACCGACATAGGCCTTAAAGGAGGCAGCGAGGCAGGAGGCGACAGCTGCATTGAGAAATCAAATATGCCAGTAGTGTGGTTTCCCCTCACCTGCAGTGACAAGCCTCAGGGCCCCTTAAGATGTTAAGATATCTTATCCCTTCCCACTCAGAAGAAAGAAAGGTCAGGAGTGTGATTTTGCATTTTTTTCCCCTAGGGAAAAGGCAATCCAATTTCTGCAATTCTCTCTTGAGTTATCTCCCAATGAGATAGCTCCTTTTAAAGAAATTTGGGGACAGGAGTGGTGGCTCATGCCTGTAATCCCAGCACTTGGGGAGAGCAAGGCAAGCAGATAACTTCAGGTCAGGAGTTCGAGACCAGCCTGGCCAACATAGTGAAATGTCGTCTCCACTAAAAATAGAAAAAAAAATAGGCATGGTGGCGGGCACCTGTAATCCCAGCTACTCAGGTGGCTGAGGCAGGAATCCCTGGAACCTGGGAGGCAGTGGTTGCAGTGAGCTGAGATCATGCTACTGCACTCCAGTCTGGGAGACAGCGAGACTCAGTCTCAAGTTTAAAAAAAAAAAAAAAAAAAAGAAATTCGGTGATTCTGCTTATAGCACATTTAGGAAAATGTTAAATTCAGGTCAACAAATGTGCCAGGAATAGAGAGATAAACACAGCATGACCCTACTCTCAATGACTTTACAAGTATAATGAGGGTGCTAACAAAAACACAGAAATAAAAGGCTATCCCAAAGTCGAATACATTTCTGAAGGATCTATGATTACATTGAGAAAAGAAGAAAGGGAGTCAGAGAAAACTTAATGGAAGAGGTAGAATTTGAGTTGAATTCTGGGATGGGTGAGATTTGAATAAAAATAATAATGGCAGCAATTACTGACTAAACACCATGGAGTGCCAGTGACTTTATATGCAGAATTTGAATGGGCAGGTAGAGCTCACTGGTTCAACTCATGGGGCCAGACCCCAGCTGCTTGTTTTCAAACCCAGCTTTTGCCACTTACTATGTGACCTTAAGCAAGTTACTTAACCTCTCTACCTAATTTTCCTCATCTGTAAAATAGGAAATATAGGAATAATAATAATAGTATCTTCTGTTTCATAGGGTTTTTGTGAGGCTTAAATAGTACAAAGTTGTTAAGTTCTTGGGACAAACCCAGACATTTACTACGTGCTCGATAAATGTTAGCCATTAATATTTAGAGGACTGGACTGAGTCCAGTACAGTGGTTCCCAAATCTTGCTGTGCAACAAAATCACTGCAAGAACTTTTTTTCTTTTTTGAGATGGAGTCTCGCTCTTGTTACCCAGGCTGGAGTGCAGTGACGTGATCTCGGCTCACTGCAACCTCTGCCTCCTGGGTTCCAGTGATTCTCCTACCTCTGCCTCCCAAGTAGCTGGGATTATGCCTGCCACCATGCCTGGCTAATTTTTTTGTATTTTTAATAGAGACGAAGTTTCTCCGTGTTGGCCAGGCTGGTCTCAAACTCCTGACATCAGGTGATCTGCCTGCCTTGGCCTCCCAAAGTGCTGGGATTACAGGCGTGAGCCACCACGCCTGGCCAGGGTATACTTTTAAATAAGAATAATGACCACATCATTAATAATGACAATATCAGATAATAATGAGTGGTAAGACTGGAAAAAAGTCTTGGGGCCAGCTCAGAAAAGACTTTGAATGGTCACCCTTGGGAGTGTGGGCCTTATTTTGTGGACACTGGAGGTTTTTGAGCAGTAGAAAGGACAGATCAGAATCAGTATGGATCCACGTCATTATGAAGGGGGAGAGACTCGAGGCCAGGAGACTGATCAGTTCATTCAAGAGGAAATGTGGGCCAGGCACGGCGGCTCATGCCTGTAATCCCAGCTCTTTGGGAAGCCAAGGCAGGCAGATCACCTGAGGTCAGGAATTTGAGACCAGCCTGGCCAACATGTCGAAACTCTGTCTCTACTAAAATTACAAAAATTAGCCGGGCCTGGTGGTGGGTGCCTGTAATTCCAGCTACTTGGGAGGCTGAGACAGCAGAATTGCTTGAACCTCAGGAGGCAGAAGTTGCAGTAAGCCAAGATCACACCACTGCACTCCAGACTGGGCAACAGAGCAAGACTCCATCTCAAAAAAAAAAAAAAAAAAA